>NC_057802.1:3432807-3442126 GCF_018294505.1 Triticum aestivum | reverse complement strand
GCCAGGGTCCAGTGGGGGAAAGGGGGGGGGGTTCCTTTTCTTGTTTGTTTTCTTTTTCTTTTTGTTCTGTTTTCTCTTTTGTATTTTCTTTTCTTTTTATTTATTTTCTTTTCTGTTTTACATCATTTTAAAATAGTTAGGCATTTTCTAAAAATATGTTTTCTCCACAATAATTATCAGTGCAATATCTGGCACCCACCGAACATTTTTGTTTAAATTTTTGAAAACTTTTATTATTGACATTAACTAGGATTTAAATTTGAAACGGTTTTGATTTAACCCAAGATCAATTACAGTGACAGAGGTGACGTGCCATCATTAACGTGAGATTACTGTAGCATGATTATCAGGGCGTTACAAGTCTCCTCCACTACAAGAAATCTCGTCCCGAGATTTAGGAGGTAGAAGGAAAAAGTGCGGGTTATTCTTCGCGCAGACGATCCTCTCGTTCCCAAGTGGCCTCATCTTCAGAATGGTGCGACCACTGGACCTTGAGGAATTTGATCGCCTTCTGACGTGTGCGGCGTTCAGCTTGGTCGAGAATGCGGACCGGATGCTCCTTATAGGAGAGGTCCTGCTGCAATTCGAGCACTTCATGATCCACTGCTCGGATTGGGTCCTTGAAGCAACGGCGGAGCTGTGACACATGGAACACATCGTGAACCTGAGAAAGGTTCGGCGGAAGCTCCAGTTGGTATGCCACTTTTCCCCGCCTTTCGAGAATAGTGAATGGGCCAATATAGCGAGGAGCTAGTTTGCCCTTGATCCCGAAGCGGTGAGCACCCTTCATAGGTGTGACTCGAAGATAAGCCTTTTGGCCAGGTTGATAGACCATGTCTTTATGATGACGGTCATACTGACTCTTCTGACGTGACTGAGCAGTCTTGAGATTCTCACGAATAATGCGGACTTGTTCTTCGGCATGTTGGATAACATCCGGACCGAAGAGTGGACGTTCCCCAGTTTCTGACCAGTTTAGAGGGGTTCGGCACTTTCGTCCATATAACGCTTCGAAGGGGGCCATCTTCAAACTAGCTTGATAGCTATTATTATAAGAGAACTCAGCATACGGGAGAGATTCCTCCCATTTCTTGCCGAAGGAAATAACACAAGCTCGAAGCATATCTTCGAGAACTTGGTTGACGCGTTCAACTTGCCCTTGCGAC
This sequence comes from Triticum aestivum, assembly GCF_018294505.1. NCBI lineage: Eukaryota > Viridiplantae > Streptophyta > Magnoliopsida > Poales > Poaceae > Triticum > Triticum aestivum. Next base: position 3,440,960 of record NC_057802.1, on the reverse strand, counting down.
TGAGGATGAAACGCAGTACTGAATGACAGATGAGTTCCCATGGCTTCTTGGAAACTTGCCCAGAATCTTGAAGTGAATAAGCTGCCACGGTCTGAACTGATAACCAATGGAATACCGTGGAGTGAAACAATCCTGGACATATAGAGCGTTGCCAGCTGGCTAGCAGTGATCGTTTCTTTGACTGCCAGGAAATGTGCAACTTTGGAAAGCCGGTCAATGACGACAAGAATAGCATCATTACCTTTCTGTGATTTGGGAAATCCAGTGACGAAGTCCATCTCAACATGGTCCCATTTCCATTCAGGAATAGAGATAGGTTGCAGAGTTCCAGCAGGCCTTTGATGTTCTGCTTTGATACGACGGCAAACGTCACACTCAGCAACATAACGAGCAATGTCTTGCTTCATATTAGACCACCAGAATCTCTGACGGATGTCTTGGTACATCTTTGTACTACCAGGATGGATACATAGAGGCGTATCATGAGCTTCTTTCATAACTTCCTGTGTCATATCCAGGTTTTTCTCTGCACATGGCACCACTAGGCGGCCCTTGAAGTATAAGGTGCCATCTCCAGCAATAGTGAAGAATGAGGGCTTTCCTTCTGCGAGGTAGCGCTTAATCTTGTGGGCTTCAGAGTCATATCCCTGTATTCTCTTGATGGAGTCCAGGAGATCTGGTTCGACGACCAGGGTATTGAGGGAACCCTGGGGAACAACACGGAGGTTCATCTTGCCAAACTCCTTAGGATGGGGAGCGAGTGCACCCGGAGGAACAATATGGAGGTTCAGCTTCCTGAATTCTTCAACAAGCGAGGGCTGAACTTTGTGAACCTGGAGGTGGTTGCAGTAAGACTTGCGGCTCAAGGCATCAGCCATTACATTAGCCTTGCCTGGCGTATAGGAAATACCCAAGTCAAAGTCTGCAACAAGCTCCATCCATCTCTGCTGACGGAGGTTCAGGTCTGGCTGAGTAAACAGATACTTGAGACTTTGGTGGTCAGTGAAGGTCTCGCAACGATTACCGAGAAGGTAATGTCGCCACTGCTTCAGCGCATGAATGACAACAACAAGTTCGAGGTCGTGAACTGGGTAGTTCTCTTCGTGAGGGCGCAATTGTCGAGAGGCATAAGCAATCACTTTGCGGTCTTGCATCAGGACACGGCCTAATCCTTGACGGGAAGCGTCGCAGTAAATGACGAAGTCCTTCTTAGTATCAGGTGGAGCTAGAACTGGGGCAGAAGTCAACTTGTCTTTGAGTGCCTGGAAACTTTCCTGACATTTGTTTGTCCATTGGAACTTGACGCCCTTATGCAACAGGTTAGTCAGAGGCCTGGCGATCTTGGAGAAGTTCTCGACGAATCGACGGCAATAGCTGGCGAGACCGAGAAAACTTCTGACTTGCTTAACGTTCTTGGGAGGAGTCCAATCAAGAATAGCCTGAACTCGCTCGGGGTTGACGGCAATACCATCCTTAGAGATGACATGCCCAAGATAGGTTACTTCCGGTAGCCAGAATTCACATTTGGAGAACTTGGCATATAGTTGATGTTCTCGTAGCTTTTCCAGCACAAGTCGAAGATGTTCAGCATGTTCTTCTTCGTTCTTGGAAAATACCAGGATATCATCCAGATAAACCACAACGAACTTGTCGAGGTAATCCATGAATATATAGTTCATCAGACGAGAGAAGGTGGCTGGAGCATTGGTTAAACCGAAAGACATGACGGTGTACTCGTATGAACCATAGCGAGTCACGACGGCGGTCTTTGGGATATCCTCTTCGCGAACACGGATCTGGTGGTAGCCCAACCTCAAGTCGAGCTTAGAGAACACTGACGAACCCGCCAGTTGATCATACAGATCATTGATCCGAGGAAGGGGGTATTTATTCTAAATGGTAGCTTGGTTTATAGGACGGTAGTCTTGAACTAACCGGTTTGTCCCATCCTTCTTCTTGACAAAGAGAGAAGGTGCTCCCCAAGGAGAGCAACTTGGGCGAATGAACCCTTTGCGAAGAGATTTGTTGATTTCCTCCTTAAGCTCAAGGAGTTCATGCGGCGGCATTTTGTAGGGTCGCTTAGCTATAGGAGTGGTGCCTGGTTTCAAGTCGATGATGAATTCGACAGCTCTAGCAGGGGGAATCCCTGGAAGTTCTTCAGGAAAGACGTCGAGGAATTCACGCACGACGGGAATGTTTTCAATGCCCTCGAGTGGTGCAGCGTTCAATGCATTCAATGCATAGAGCCTGGCCTCGGCATTTTGCACCAGATGAGCTTGGTAAGCAACTATTTCATCTGAAGGGTGAAGTAGATGGACGGTCTTAGTGGCGCAAACTATAGAAGCAGTATGCGCTTTCAACCAATCCATCCCCAAAATGAGGTCGATGTTAGACGACTTCAGGATAATGGGGGAGGCATAGAATTCCAGCCCTTCGATTTCCACGGGGACATCGATGCCAACCAGGGAGGTTTGACACTGTCCCATGGGTGTTTTGACCAATACAGAGGTGTTCATCTCCTCACATTTAACGTCGTGCTTGTATGCAAAATCTTCTGACATGAATGAATGCGATGCACCTGTATCAAATAAAACGGATGCTGGTACTGAATTTACGAGGAGTGTACCCATCACAGTAGCTGGCTGGTCTTGAGCTTCGTTGAGATCAACGTGGTTGGCATGAGCACGAGCATAAGACTTGGTATTGTTGTTGCGGGGCTGGTTGTTACCACGGCCAGTTGCTGGAAGGGCCAGTTGATTCTGGTTCTGGTTGCATTCTCTAGCACGGTGTCCTGGTTGACCACACCTGAAGCACAAGCCATTATTGGGAGTGGGAACAGGGGCTTGGGATGGTGGAGCTGGAAGTCTTGACTGCCTAGATGGTGGTGGAGGCAGACGAGGTGCAGCATAGGTCTGCCTTGGGGCAGATGCATTTGGACGGTACATGCTGTTCGGGATCCATATCTTATGCTTCTGTGAGGGCGAGCCCGAAGATGAGCCCGTGTCACGGTTGCGCCTGTGAGAGCTCTGGTATTCCTGCAGACCAGTTTCGACATTGATGGCCTTGTTCACCAAGGTGGCGAAATCAGCAAAGTCATGCACTAGAAGTGCGAGCTTGATGTCAGCTTGAAGGCCATCACGGAACTTCTCCTGTCTGCGTGCATCAGTTGCAATGTCCTCCTCAGCATAGCGAGACAAGTCCAGAAACTCCCGTTGATAAGCTTCAACAGTTTTGTTGCCTTGGGTGAGGTTGCGGAACTCACGCTTCTTCCGGTCCATGACTCCTTGAGGAATGAAGCGGGCACGGAAAGCAGCTTGGAAGTCTGGCCAGGTGATGATTGTTCCAGCTGGCAGAGTACGCCTGTGGCTGTCCCGCCATTGAGCTGCGGGTCCCTTCAGAAAGAAGGAAGCAAAGTTGACATAGCTGGCAGGGGCTACATCAGCAGACTCCATCTCATAGGTGATGTCACGGAGCCAGTCATCAGCATCCAGAGGCTGGGTTGAGCTGCGGTAGATGGTTGGGTTGAGGCGTATGAAATCTTGAAGAGTCACTTGGGCTGGCTGCTGGTTCATATTGGGGCGAGGAAACTGAGCCATCATATTTTCCATGAAATGGCGGTTCAGTTCAAACTGTTGGATCATACCAGCCATGTACTCAGGTGGTGGTGGGTCATCGCCACCACGACCACGACCACCTGGTCTAACCATCCTGCTAATATATAACAGGGGTAGTTCAGCATTGAGAAATATTTGCAAAGACAAGAATCATTCATGATGAAACATGCATAACGAGAGGAGCACGATAGCTACTACATATTAGTCGGCATAACTTACAAAAGGGGCCATGCATAGTGTTCAGTACACAGAGTTCAGTACATAGGCTAAAACAACATAGGCGGCACACAGGCTCGCGGCGACTTCAACTAATACTAACTAAGCAAGACTACATCAGTCCCAAGAGGTACTGTGGAGGTAATCGTAGCCCGACAGCTGGTAGTGAGGCAACGGATAGCCCTCCACGTCAGCAGACTGGGGGCCGCGGATACTCAGGTGTAGAGCCCGACGCTCAGGTGGCAGAAGAGGACCAAGTGCGGGAGAGTAGCCCCCCACCTCTGGCCAACCGACACCGTGGGGCATCACGGTCCTGGCTGGGTAGATCGCAGTACGCGGTAGCTGTCCAGACCGGACAAAGGGGTGCAGCAGCGTCAGAGCACGGTAAAGGTGCTGACGGGTGGTGTACATCTCGTGGTGAAGAGCTCGGTTAGCTCGATCCAGCCCATCAGCATGCAGAACCAGGTTCTGATGGTAGAAGGGCTCTTGGGTGACAGTGGAGTAGGCAGCAGTATAGTATCCCTCCGCACCAACATCAGATGTGATAGCAATGTGCCTGAAAGGGGAGGTGTCCAACTCCCGATACTCTCCACGAAGACGTGTCAGAGCAGCATAGGCAGCATCGTGGACAGCCATATCGATGGTCACACCAACACCATGTGCGGTGTGCAGCACAGTAGTGGAGTCATACTCCCGCGAGTAGAGGTGGACGATGGCACGGTACTGCTCCTGGTTAAAGTCCTGGTACTCCTCGTAGACGGTGTACTCAGGGTGCCGGCGATAACCCAGATAGGTCATCATCTCAACTAGCACCGCAGGTGATCCCGAGGCACCAATGGCCGTCGTGTGGCGCACGACCTGCCTCGTGGGTTCCATCTGAAAGCAAAGACGTTTCAAAAGGAGTCAAATGACAGTGTGTGAATTGTTCAAAATACTATTCTAAGAAACAACTATGGCTTATCCAACTTTGGGGTGAATGCGGTCACGGGATCCTAGTGTTAGAGTCAGTAAATTCGATTAACCCGAGTAGAAGAAAGTTCAGAGTCCCAGAGTAAAGGTCGAGGAGTAAAAGATCCTAGTACCACCCAATGGCGACGTGGGCCCGTAAGACACACAGCCATGTTAGTAAAAGTTTTTGTAATGTCTAGACTCGACTTCGGCCAAGGAGTGTGGAAAGGGGGATTCCTATAGGCAGTCGGCTCTGATACCAACTTGTGACGCCCCCGTTTTGACCGTACACTAATCATGCACGTAAATGTGTACGATCAAGATCAGGGACTCACGGGAAGATATCACAACACAACTCTACAACATAAATAAGTCATACAAGCATCATAATACAAGCCAGGGGCCTCGAGGGCTCGAATACAAGTGCTCGATCATAGACGAGTCAGCGGAAGCAACAATATCTGAGTACAGACATAAGTTAAACAAGTTTGCCTTAAGAAGGCTAGCTCAAACTGGGATACAGATCGAACGAGGTGCAGGCCTCCTGCCTGGGATCCTCCTAACTACTCCTGATCGTCGTCAGCGGGCTGCACGTAGTAGTAGGCACCTCCAGTGTCGTAGGTGTCTTCGTCGACGGTGGCGTCTGGCTCCTGGACTCCAACATCTGGTCGCGACAACCAGATAGAAAGGAAAAGGGGGAAAAGAGGGAGAGAAGCAACCGTGAGTACTCATCCAAAGTACTCGCAAGCAAGGAGCTACACTACATATGCATGGGTATATGTGTAAAGGGCATATCAGTGGACTGAACTGCAGAATGCCAGAATAAAAAGGGGGCTAGCTAGTCCTGTCGAAGACTACGCTTCTAGTCATCTCCATCTTGCAGCATGTAGAAGAGAGTAGATTGAAGTCCTCCAAGTAGCATCGCATAGCATAATCCTACCCGGCGATCCCCTCCTCGTCGCCCTGTTAGAGAGCGATCACCGGGTTGTATCTGGCACTTGGAAGGGTGTATTTTATTCAGTATCCAATTCTAGTTGTCATAAGGTCAAGGTACAACTCCGGGTCATCCTTTTACCGAGGGACACAGCTATTCGAATAGATAAACTTCCCTGCAGGGGCGCACCACATAACCCAACACGCTCGATCCCATTTGGCCGGACACACTTTTCTCGGTCATGCCCGGCCTCGTAAGATCAACGCGCCGCAGCCCCACCCAAGCACAACAGAGAGGTCAGCACGCCGGTCTAACTCTATGCACGCAGGGGTCTGGGCCCATCGCCCTATGCACACCTGCATCTTGCGTACGCGGCCGGAAGCAGACCTAGCCTAGTGGCGTTCCAGTCCAATCTGGCGCGCGCCACTCAGTCGCTGACGTCACGAAGGCTTCGGCTGATACCACGACGCCGGGATACCCATAACTACTCCCGCGTAGATGGTTAGTGCGTATAGACAAAATGGCCAGACTCATATCAAATACCAAGAACTCGTTAAGCGTGTTAAGTATCTGCGAACACCGACCAGGGCCAGGCCTACCTCTCACCTAGGCGGTCTCAACCTGCCCTGTCGCTCCGCCACCAAGATCCACTTGCGGGTACTCCTACGAGCCGACCCGACTTTAGTCACCACATGTGTCATGTATATAGTGTATAAGTATATACCCGTGATCACCGCCCAGGTGATCACGGCCCGATAGTATAGCATAGCATACGGACAAGAATGTAGGGCCACTGATGGAAAACTAGCATCCTATACTAAGCATGTAGGATTGCAGGTAAAGGTAACAACAGTAGTAGCAAGGATAGGTTATGCATCAGGATAGGGTATCGGAAAGCAGTAACATGCTACACTACTCTAATGCAAGCAGTATAGAGAAGAATAGGCAATATCTGGTGATCAAGGGGGGGGGGCTTGCCTGGTTGCTCTGGCAAGTAGGAGGGGTCGTCAACTCCGTAGTCGAACTGGGCAGCAGCAGTGTCGGTCTCGTAGTCTACCGGAGAGAAGAGGGGGGAAGAAACAGTAAATACAATGCAAACATAAGCATGATGATGCGTGACATGACAATGAGCGGTGCTAGGTGTGTCCTAATGCGACAGTAGGTGGTACCGGCGAAGGGGGGGAACATCCGGGAAGTATTTCCGATGTTTCGCGTTTTCGGACAGACGGACCGACGGGGGAAAGTTGCTAGTTCGATAGGTTAGGGAGGTGTGGTGGACGAGCAGACTGCGTATTCGGATTCGTCTCATCGTTCTGAGCAACTTTCATGTAGAAAACATTTTCATCCGAGTTACGGTTTAAAAGATATGAATTTTCAAAGATTATTTGAATTTCTAGAATTATTTGAATTTAGCAAAAATGAATTATGACGTCAGCATGAGGTAATGCTGATGTCAGCAGGTCAACAGGTCGGCTGACCAGTCAAACCAGACAGGTGGGTCCAGTGGGCCCCACATGTCATTGACAGGGCACTAACAGAGTTTTATAATTAACTTAAACAAGGTTATTAGCAGGTAGGCCCCACCTGTCAGTGCCTATTTAGATTAATTAATTAGTTTTATTTATAAAAACATTTTTTTGTTAATTATGCGGCGGGGCCCGCATGACAGTGACACTGGGCTGCCCAGTCAGCAGTTGACTGGGGTCAACCCAGTCAACTGGGCCACCAGGACCCACTGGCAGCGACCCAGGGGGTGGCCCTAGGTGTGCCAGCTCAGCACGGCCGGCGGCTCAACGCCGGCGACGCCAAACGCGGCGGCGCGGCTCGGATCTCGCCGGATTTCGCCTACGGGGCTCGGGGAGGAGCGGGGCTAGTCTCATTCGAACGAGCTCGCAGCGCCGCATCCAGTGGTGGTCGTAGCATCGCCGGACTTGGCCGGAATCGGCGCCGGCGAGCGGCGGAGGTGGCGGCGTGCACGGGTGCTCGACGAAAACGGAGCTACGGCGTGCTATCGAGCAAACGGAGAGGCTGGGGAGTATCTACGCGTTGTGGGGAGTGCAACGGGCTTGAGCCCGTGACCAAAAGGTCACCGGAGCCTTGCCGGCGGCGAGCTCCGCGGCGATGCGTTCAGACGCAAGCAGAGCGGCGGCTACGAGAGCTCAAGAGACCAGGAGAGCGAGGGTAGAGGATGAGGGGCTCACCGCGCGGCGCAAGAAAGGCCCGTGGGAGGCTTAGTAGCAGCAGCAGTCGCCAGAGACGAAGAAGACGGCGGCGAACCGAGGAAGAAGGCGACGGCGTTGGGGGTGATGTAGGGGGTCCCGGCTCGAGCAGGTGGTCGGGGAGGACGGGCTCGACGCGGCGCAACTCGTGGACACGTCGGGGAGGAGAACGGGGCTCGGTGGCCGCGGCTATGGCGCAGCCATGGCGACGGCGGCGTTCGG